>NC_054535.1:68685217-68707717 GCF_017654505.1 Polyodon spathula
CCTTCTTCTCAGACCTCAGGATTATATTAATAATATAATTGCATAATATATAAGGTCAGACACAACAAAGCTTTACAAACCTGATGTCAGTATCTATACAGTTGACAGCAAAGCTGTTTAGAATCAATTACAGATGCTACATTTAGCTTACCACTGAAGCCTGACTGACCGTCTAAAGTCTAAAGGCAGCAACTTCAACACACAGTTGGCACAGTGCTAACAAAAACAGGCTTCATGCAACGCAGAGAAGCTGGGGTCATGCTTTCACCTTGACGCTTCTCTTGCCTCGTCCGGGCTTTGTACTTTGCGGTGGAGGGCTAATTATCACAGAATCGCATAGATGAGACTTTGAAGGATCCGACTTCATCTGGGCGTCTTGTTTCACACCATTTTGTAGTGGTGGGTTTTTGCCAGATCTTTCCACAAATGAGTTTTGCATGGCTATGTTTGGCAGACCATTCTGCTCCTTTTCCAGGATCCCATTTTGAGTCCATGTTGCTGCCTCTGCAACCTTATTTTCCAAGGGCCACTGGCCATTAGTTAATGCCTGCGTGACAGTTCTGTTTGATATCTGATCAAACTGCTGACCAAAGAAATCAGTGTCACCATTCATGGCACTCTTTACCTTTGGGCCACTAAGAAAGTGATTTGAATTTTCTTTGTTCTGATTAGACGATTTATAAGAAATGATTGAGTTAGAGTGTGCTGATTGGCTATTTTTGGAGAAAGGATCGTCACTAAAAGGGTCAGGAATTGGTGCAGGAAAAAAACTCAGTTGGGAAGAAAAGGGATTGTCAGGTGATACATTTGTTTGCGGCCTCTGCCGAGGGACAGAGGAACAGGAAGTGATGCAATTCTCTAAGAAGGGATTTCCTTTTACACAGTTCTGATTGTTGTCAATTTCAGTGGATAGATCCAGCAATAGGATATCTTTACTTTCCTAATCATCAAGAAAAGAAAAAGACAGTCTTAATTGGTTATAAGTGTAATAAATTGTCATTATTTAAAAAGAGAAAAGTGAATGTGCAGTGTCTCTTGGTTCTTACGGTGACAAACAATTCATAAACAACATCTTTATATAACTTAAGTAATATGCAGAATTTGTAATGCAATGGCTTTTGAAAGTGGATACTGCACGTTATGTAAGATTCTGCATTTCTAGTCGTGCATGCATGCAACACACATTCACAGGAGTTTATATGAAACCAATAAACCGTTGTGCGGTACTAGAAATCAGATTCCTGTCAAAATATTAACGTTATTTGCACACACTCAATATTTACAAAACCAAACCCTCACATCCATTCTTCATTACCAGTTTATCAATAAAACTGAACCATTGAAATGTATCGGTAAAAAACAGACTACACAGCTGTACATTTGGTGGAAATCCTCACACTGCCTCGAGCTCATGACTGGAGCTGTACTCACCATGTTTAACTTTCAAAATAGTGGAAGTATGAATAGGCTGCCTTACCCTTACAGCACTGACAGCAATTAGGCCTAGTAGTTTTTTTCATGATTCGCTTACAGATCATTACAATCGTTAAATGGGTCCCTGTGCTTCAGTCATAAAATGCTACAGTTTAAGCATTTAATTGCCAACAAGGAACAGCTCTCTATATCTGTGCTACCACCAGTTAATAAATGTGTTCCTATTAAATATAGTTGTATTTGTTAAAAAAAAAAAAAAACAAAACAAAACAAAAAAAAAAAAAAAAAAAACAAACAAAACAAGCATCTGACGAACATAACGTATTGCATAACAAGTTTCAAAATAAGCACAATTTTGTACGTTACAACCAAATACGTAATGTGTTTTATTAAATTTATTCAAGCAAAGTTGAATTAAAATAAGTTTGTTGGAAACCTTTAAACACACCTCATTACCTTTTAATTTGTGTCAAGAGGTGGTACAATGTACAGACTTAGCATGTTACATGTCTATAATTTATATATTATATATATATATATATATATAGATTATTATATATATATATATATATATATATATATATGTATAAGGTATAATGTGACCTGTACCACAACATTCAGCCATTGTGTTCCATGTATGATAATAGTTATGTACTGAAAGGCACCTGAAAGAAAAACCGAGGAGGGGTTTACTTAGCAGCCCTGCCATTCCAGTTTACAGAAATTAGATTTTTCCTACTGATCTTCAGACCAATCCAGTCTGAATAAATAATCCTGAACTGTCGATTTATGAATCAAGATCTGAGTGAAAACAAACTGAGAGACAAGGTACATTGTACAGAGAATGGAAAAGTATGAGGAATGAACAGCATATGAAATGGGATGGTACTCTCTGGTTTCTTTTAAAAATGCCAGGAATTGCTAACAGTCTTAAGGTATGTTACGAGGAGAATTGTGAGTAAATGTATGCACTCATAAAAAATTTTTTACCTTCCCTTTTCAGTTCCGAGTGTACTGCATGCCCTATATTGGCTTGTATTGTTTTTTTGTTTTATTTTTGAGCTGGGACATTAACTTGAACAGTGTTGAAAAATCCCTTAAATTTCAACTTTGAAAGTGGTCTCACCAAACTTGAACAGTCCCCCCTCCCCCCTCCCCCCTCCCCCTCCCCCCCCCCCACTTACAGAAGGGGAGTGCAGGTCAGGAGGTGTGGACATGTCTCCAAACAGATCCAGCTGTTCAACACCCTGTAACAACGAATTAAACAGGGGACATCAGAGGTAAGCTGGTGGAAGCAGGACAAACCTGATCATGGCCCAATAGTTTAGGCTTATTTTGACAGTGGATAACATTTTTCTCTATATGGTGATTAATAGCCTTGAACCTTTATTCCAAACCAAAAGATTCCAAAAATGGTACAGGGTATGTGGTTTAATATGAACAGCCTGCCTAGACCAAAAATGAAACTAAACAACAAGTACATTAGCTGAACACTAGGATTAATTTAATTAATATTTATTTAACTGTCAAAGTGGGTAGAATACTTTAATGTGAACAATGACTAACTGCTTACTTTCATTTTATTGTCCTGGTTTTCAATAGTCAGCAAGGCATCCTCACCATTCTGAAAAAAAAAAAAAATCTTTCCAATAGTAAATAAATTAAAATACAGACAGAGTAACAAGCACAGTGGTGGTATTACAAAGGCAATGCCTACAGCTTGTTGCCTGCTTCATCCTAAACACAGAAAGCATGGGTAAGGGTTTTATATGTAATTTGTTTGCATTCAGCCATAAAAACCAGTAGAATATATATGTTTTCTTTTTATACAAATTGTTCAAAAAGCTTTACCTAATGCTTCCACCCTCCAAATTGCTTTTTTTCTTCTTCTAATTATAACCAGTCACCGTAAATGATTTATTAAGTCATTTAATGTAGATTGTACTATTTAGTAGAATGGGAATAGAAGCTCTCTGTTGGAAAATATTCAGAAGAGGTTCACTAGGGGGCACTATTTTCCTACAACATAAACCTCAACAGATGCTGGGCTTTAAAATATTCTGAATTCTTTCCTTCTATTTCCCACTTGGTTTATTATTTCAGAATAGAAGGATTTTTTTTTTTTTTTTTTACCAAGCCTTCTTGACTAATTATCTAATTTATACCGAGTCTGGACGGTACATGTCATATACACACGTGGTTCGGCCACACGTTGCAACCATCTCTGAATGACTTTTTCTGAACGTCGATATTAACGACGGTTTCCAGGACTCAACTATATTATATATATATATATTATATATATATATATATATATATATATATTATAATTTGTATCAATTTGCCCATTCTTCTTTGCAGATTTGCTCAAGCTCTCTCAAGGACTTTGATTGGCCCACTCAAGAACATTCACTTTCTTATTCTTAAGCCACTCCAGTGTAGCTCTGGCCTTGTGCTTTGGACCATTGTCCTGCTGAAAGGTAAATTTTTCCCTCAGCTTTAGGTCTTCAGCAGACTGAAACAGGTTTTCCTCTAGTATTTGCCTGTCCTTTGCTCCATTCATTTTCCTTCAATCCTAACAAGCTTTCCAGTCCCTGCTGAGGAGAAGCATCCCCATAGCATGATGCTGCCACCACCATGCTTGACTGGGAGATGTGCTGTGTTGGGTCTGTGCCAAACGTAACGCTTGGCATTTAGACCAAAAACACACCTTTTGCCACATTTTTGCAGGATCACTCAGGTGCTTTGTTGCAAACTCCATGCAGGCTTTGAGATGGCTTGTTTTTAGTAATGGCTTCCTTCTTGCAACCTTGCCATACAGGCTACTTTCGTGAAGTGTTCTGGATATTTATGATTGATGCACATTTTCTCCCATCTCAGCCAGTTAACTCTGTAGCTCTTTCAAAGTTGTCGATGGCCTCACAGTGGTATCCCTCATCAGTTTCCTCCTTGTCTGGCTGTTCAGTTTGGAGGGACAGCCTGATCAAGGCAGTGTCTGAGTGGTACAATGCACCTTCCATTTCTTGATGATTGAGAAGACTGTGCTCATAGGGATATTCAGAGACTTCTACATTTTTTTGTACCCTTCTGATCTGTGCTTTTCAATGACTTTATCCCTGACTTGCTTTGAAAGCTTTGCTTGAAATTCACTACCTGACCAAGGAACCTCACAGAGACAGGTGTTTTTATCCTGAAATTATGAGAACCACTAATATTGCACAGACAGAGGCCATTCAACTAATTGTGTGGCTCGTTAAGGTCATTTTGTGCACCTGAATTAATTTTGGTTTGCCACAGCAAAGGGTTGGAATACTTATGCAATCATGACTTTTCCCATTTTTATTTCATGTTAATTATTGATTCACTTCTTTCTTTTTGTTTTTGCTTTGAATTTATGGAGTAGGTTGTGTATATAACCCATTAATTCCTACTTCAAAGTGTCATGACTGCAAGCTTTAAAGGAATAAAATGTGAAAACTGTGAGAGTCTGAATACTTTTGCAAGGCACCGTGTGTGTATATATATATATATATATATATATATATATATATATATATATATATATATATATATATATATAATATATATATGACACACACACACTGGAAATTAGCCCTATTAGAACGATCACGTACAGGATCGACCTAGACACAAGGATGTCAGTACATACTGACGGTAAACTTTCTCCAGTGTCAAGTGTGTTATTCTCTCAGTGAAAACAAAAGAGCATGGTTGACTAATTCGAAGATGACCTATTGTAGTATGAATCATGCATGGACGAATGCAATCGTTGCCTGTCTTCTTCACACAAACAGCAACCACGCAACGGGCATGAGGAGCAATTTATGGTGGATAGTTTTTTCAAGAGAAAGGACATGTAACTACTATATTCAGCATGTAAGTGTGCATTCTTTCCTTTTTCATTTCTTTACTGTTTCTAGTAAATATGCCTGCACAGAGGGAAATTAGGGTTGGTGTAATTTATATGTGGAAGCGAGTTGTTATGTTTGATCAAATGATTGTTTACAAGCACTTGTTCGATCGAGACTTGCTGCCTGCTAGGTTTGGCTGAGAGAAAGGACAGCGAGTGATTGGCTGTGCGGGTCCTCAATCAGGTGTAGCAGGTTCCTGGAGCGGGGCACCTCGTTCAGTAAGGTTAGTGCTCATCTTGTGTGGACCTTTTTGTTTGTAGTTTTTGGACTGTGTTTTATTTTGCCTTTAGTACAATCTTCTGTATGTGTCCTCTGTGCGTTACCATCGTTGTTTGAGTCTCATGACCCATTTGTTTACTTTGTTTTGTGTTTAATAAATCCTGTACAGGCGTTTCAACTCCAACTCCAATGTCTCTCTGTCTTGCAATGCGGTTACATGCGACACGAGTACCTTGTCACAATACCATGCAAGTGTTGATCAATGTGAAGGAATCTTCATAAAAGTACTATATATTGATGATATCAATTCAAATTTGCCATTTTGTTATTATTCTGATACAGAAAAATGCCAAACCGTATTATAGTGAACAATCTGACATAACGAACATTTCTCCAGGTCCCATGGGGGTTTGTTATAGTGAAGTTAGCCTGTATATATATTAGAGCTGGGTTACATACAAACCTTTTTCTGACTCTCCCCTTCTTTTTTCTTCAGCGTGAAGATTAACTGAAAAAGATCTTTCAGATCAACAACCAGAGGCTCTGCCTGTAGAGAAACAATACATTGTTTTTCAGTGACTGTCAAACCACAATAAAACAGTACCTGAACATGTTCTTGTTTAACATGCAAATAAAAGACTTGTTGCATAAAAAAAACACACACATTATAGTTTATCATCATCATGTTCAGAAATGAGCTTACATACTATAGAATGTTTTTCCAGTTTAGTTGTCCCAGTGTTGCCTTGAGAAGTTTGAATGTGAAAGTTTCCTTTCAATCGAAGATGACCACCAATATTCTTTTGGAAAATTCCTGCTACAGGTTAGGTGTTCATGGAGCATTTTATATCAGAGCTGCCGATAGGCCCCTCCGTGGGGTGATGTCCTCGGTCCCGCCTACCGAGGGATTAAACAGTCAACCCACGGAGACCATTTTCTCTTTTGCCTCTCGCCTACGGTAAGGTGAACTTCTGTATTACAGTCTGTTTTTGAAAGAGCTCTTCTGAGTTGACTGCAGTTCCCTTGCATTGTGCCAAGAACTGGCTTCTCACTTTCGTGGAATCAGCAGCTCTAATTTTGAGTTTTTCTTGCTCCTTTCTTTGACTGCCGGCATTGCTTGCGTTGCAGACTGTCTGTACTACAACTGTATGTCACGTGTGAGCAACTGCCTGTGCAGTATTTGATTAAGAGTGTGTGTGTGTGTGTGTGTGTGTGTGTGTGTGTGTGTTGTCTTTTCAGCCTACACTCTCAGGGAGAACACCATTCCTCCACCAGGGCTCAGCTTAGCCGTATCCCCGCCATTGAGTGACTCCACCAGCTGCTGTTCACGCAGCTTGGGCGAATTAAAAAATAAATATTATTTGTGTGTGTTTTTGTAGCGTGTCCTCCTGTGTGTTGACCCTGTTGCATAACCCCTCTTTGCTTGTGTTTAAAAAAAAAAAAAACACAGCCAGTCAGCCATATACTTCCTCCACCAGGGCTGTGTTTCTACCTGCCCCGTTGTTGAGTAGACCTCGTCGGTTGCCGGCTGCTGGCTGCCCCACCTAACTGAACTGAGCTTTCGTCCGCCGCGGCTTTCTTCAACCTGTGTGCCTCCCCTGGTGTATGCTGCGTGCTGACAAGGTTAGGGTAGGCACCGTTACATTAGTTGCCCCACGGTGCTTCGGTACCTCAGTGCACGCTCAGCCCTTGGTACTTCGGTGCCTAGGTGCACACGGTGCTCATATCACTCCGACTTTGTAAATGATTGTAAACGAAGCCCATTCTGTTCAAATGTTTATTTATTCAGTAATTTTGATTATACTATGCCTGTGTTTAAACGCATAGCTTTGGTTTGAAATATAAACCCATTTATTTTAAAAAATTGATACTTATTTACATGTTTCAGTTGCACAGTTTTGTATATACACAAATTTATTTTCAAATATTTGTTTAGTTTACTTCGGTACTCAGTGCTTGGTACACACAGCATCTAATACCTCTGTGTGCATAGCACCCTTGGTGCTCGATGCACATGGTGTCTAGTACCTTGGTGTGCATAGTGTCCTGGATGCTCAGTGACCTCTGCCTGTAGACCAATGCTTCTCAAACTCGATCCTAGGGACCCTCTGTGGCTGCTGGCTTTTGTTCCAACCCAGCTCTCAATTACTTAACTATACCCTTAATTGAACTGATAATTTGCTTAATTAGACCATTTTACTTCTTTTTAGCTCTTGAACAGTTGCATATTTCAAGTTAGCTATAACATCTGATAAGTAACTTGAACTCTGCAACTGTTTAAGAGCTGAAAACAAGTAAAAAGGTCTAAATAAGCAAATTATCAGTTCAATTAAGGGTCTTGTTAAGTAATTGAGAGCTCAGTTGGAACGAAAACCAGCAGACACAGGGGTCCCCAGGACCGAGTTTGAGAAGCCCTGCTGTAGACTGTGCTCTACACCGCTGTAGGCTATGCGCAATCCAAATTGTGTGACTGCATGCAGTCCAGGCTAGACACTCTTGTCCAGTTGCTGTGATTTTTACTGCTGGAAGCAGGTTCCCACTTCCCTGGAATCAGAAACTCTGCTTCTGTGAACTCTGTTCTAAATGATGCACAACTGCGCAGCTTTTACTCTTTTTCTTTTTAACAGCCTGCATTGCTTTGCGATCGTAGTCAGCTTTTCTAACCTTACAGCGAATGTTGTTTTGTGTTTTTTTCCTCTGCTGTTGCAGCTAAAGGTGCACCTCTGCTCAGTGCTCTTAAAAATTCAGCTCACCCACGTTGATGTGGTGTCTCTTCTATTTACCCTCACAGCTTTGCTGTTGTGTGCGTGTATGTGTTTTTTTTCTTTTACTGCCTTGAAAAGGAAGGAAGATTCCATCACCAGGACCCAGCTCTGCTGCCCCCCACTTGAGCTGAATCCATCGGCTTGTTTCAGACCATGTACTCGGCGCGATTGGTTAAAATAAAATAAATAAATAAATAAATACATTTTTACAGCTCACCAGCCTGGCATGGTAACTGTTTTTCCCCCCATAGCTGAACTGCTGTGTGAGCCCAACACAGCTCCAATCCCCACTGCACAGCATGAAGACTTGAGGCACCGCCTTCAGGCTTCCGCGGCAGCCAACAGCCAGGCCTACCTTCAATGACAGGAAGGAGCTGGATATGGGATTCCAACACAACAGCAATCTCAGAGGCAGTCCCCGCAACGGGCTCAGCCTCAGCAGCCCCAGCAGGGACCCTGAAGGCTTGCAGCTCAGGCTCGCTTGCCACTGTATACACCTGTTGTGCACGCCATCACATTCTCCAGTCTGTCCGGCTGGGTTTACTACTATGGACTTATAGGACACATTCACGTATCTATTCGTTATGCACACAGGAAATATCTCTACTTCGCTTTTCAAGGAAGCGTCCTCGAGTCTTCCGTGCTGCCATTCGGCCTATCTTTAGCCCCCTGCACAGTTTCAAAGTATGTAGATGCCATCCTAGCCCCTTGCGGCTGCAGGGAATCAGTGTTAAATTTCCTGGGCGACTGGCTGAGCTGTCCCCAGTCGCAGGAAGGGGCAGTGGCCCATATGGCAATAATGACAGAACATCTGTTGAGCCATTTAAATCCAGTGCAAGGTATGGTTTAGCTGGTACTCTGGCTGCCCTCCCTTACAATGCAAGCCTATCTGTCAGACGACAGAGTGGCTGCCACTCAAAATTGCCAAGCCCTGATTCAGCAGGGGGCAATAGTACTTTTGCTGTCAGAAGTTGCTGGGTCTGATGGTCGCAGCTGCTGGGGTTACTCTATATGTGCCCACTTCAGGTGTGGCTCAATGTCTTCCAGATACATCCCAAACGTGACATACACCGTCGGCTGACTGTATCTCGCATATGCTGGAAAGCCTTGCGCTAGTAGAGGCGAGCCTCTCGCATGTGCTAAAGTGTAAGGATGGTGGTAATCCACTGCCGCCAGGTGGTGATGACGGACTCATCCAATTCAGACTGGGGTGCTGTTTGGGCCAGCAGAGGAGTCTGCGGGTACTGGTCAGGTTGTTGGACATCGCTGCACATAAATGCACTGGAGTTGCAAGCAGTTCATTGCTCCTTTACGCATTCCCGCCATCGCTGCTCCTGGTGTTCCTAGGAGAATCTGGTTTTTGACCCTATGCCAGCTCCTACAAGACCAGCCCTGGGAGATCCAGGCATGTTCCAATTATGGATCTGACCCCTGAATGGGACCACCGGTCAGCCATAAGGCTATCTGACATGGTTGTGGGAACGTTGCAGAATGCTAGGTCGTTACATGCGTATAAATGGATATATTTTCAGGACTGGTGTTTTCATGACCCCACATCTTGCCCTATGCCAGTTATCTTGCAGTTTCTGCAAGAACTGCTCGATGCCAGTAGGACACCTTCTACCATTTCTGTGTGCCATGCCCCCGTTGATTATGTATCGCCAGGTTTGCATTTCTTGGCGACCCATTTTCTCAAGGGTGATCGGTGATTACGCCCTCCACAGAGGGACATTCTCCCCGAATGGAGCCTTTATATTGTGCTGGAGGCTCTCACAAAGGCCCAGTTTGAACCCATACACTCCAAAGAGTTGAAGTATCTGTCTATGAAGACAGCCTTGGCTATCGCCTCTGCAGAACAGGTCAGTGAGTTGCAGGTGCTGTGGGTGCACAGATCCTGTATGCATATTTGGGATGAAGGGAGCAGGGTGGCACTATGTAGAAACTCTGCTTTCTTCCCTAAGGTGATCACAGCCTTCCATATGAACAAGTCTATGGAACTGGAGTCTTTCCATCAACCTAGGCAGGACCGAGGACATCACCCCATGGAGGGGCCTATCGGCAGCTTTGACATAAAATGCTCAGCGAGTACCTGACCTGTGACAGGAATTTCCCAAAGGCAATATTGGTGGTTGTCTTCTCTTTCAGTGAACCAGGGTTACGGTAAGGAACTTTTCTGATATACTTATACACGCACACACGCACACACAACGTACCTGCTGGGATGTTTTTATAGCAAAGAACTGATGCTGCCCCTCTGCACCACAAACGTAACCAAAAGCTCTGTTGTCTGTAACATCACGAGCAATAAAGGAAATCTTATTGACCGGCTGTTCATGCTCTATTACCTTTAAGAGTGGAGAGAGAACAGATGGTTTTAGCACTGTGACACCAAAAAAAGGGTTTTGTAACTTATGTGTTTTAAACATTAATACTGATTTCAGGTGAAGATGCTTCACTCGTCACTGTAAATGACCTTCCAAAAGCAGCTTGGTCACCAGCATTACATACACTCAATATATTGTTAATACTATTACTTCAATACTATTTTATATATTGTTATGATTGCCCTGGTGATAAGCTCTCTCTAACTGATATTTTAAGAACATTATTTAGTGAAATAAATGAACCAATATATTTTTCAAATATGTTGACCCAGCTTTTTCAGCTGGAACTTGGTACATTTTAAGCTTGGTTTAATAGTACTGTAGAGAGCAAGTTGTTTGCAGACTCACCCCTGTTTTCTCATCAGTGATTTTAATACCAGACAAGGAAATGTTCACCCAGATTTTCTGTTTGTGTTGACCCTGGGAGCGAGCAGCAATAGCCATGCCCTATAAAGCAAGGAACACATTTGCCATCAGATCAAATGTGTAATATAGAAAAAAAAAAAAAAAAAAAAAAAGTTTGCATTTACAGGTATGCCTAGCCATTTTGTGTTTCAATGCAAGAAATATTATGTTGGTTAAATTGTAACATGTTTTGGCAACATTAAACATGTATGAAACACTAATGTTGAACTTTAAAACAAAACATAAGTGATATATTTGTATTCCTAACACAAAATAATAAAGTCACTAACAGTGAAATCATTGGTTTGAACACTATTGTTGCCCAGTTGCATGTTAATTGTTTTGTAAGTTAAATATTAGTATCCAGATCTATGAGCTTGAGTAGAAACAATTCACAATGATGTACCGTTTAGCTACTTTATCCATCTTGCTTTATAACGAGACTGTACTGATGTGATGTCAAACAAAGACCTTCATTTATAGAACATTGATATTTACATCAAATGCTTAAACTAAGGGCTCAAATTGACCAAGAAGAAAAAGTCAATCACGTGAAACAAAAACATTGGATACAGTTCAATTAGTTACAAAAATATTGATGGAGTTTAATTACAAAAAAGGGTTTACACGTGCACTACCTTTAGCTTCATCATGGAATCCTGGCTCATTTTATCACCTCTTGCTTCTGGGACATCATCCACACCGATCAGCTTGGCTTTATATCTGACGCCGTCACCTTTGAATCGAGCCAGCAAGAACTCATTTGTCTTCTCCGGGCCTAACAGGGAAAACAAAACAAAAACAAAAAAAACACAAGCATGAATGGGCATCACATCATTGTGTATTGCTACTGGAAAAATCCTCATAAATAGCAAACAGCAACAATATTGTTATTAACATACATTATTTAAATGCAACATGGTTTCAATTTAGAAACCAGCACTTGGTTACTGGGTATGTAACAGGTAAGAAATAGCCGATTGATGTATGTGGGGCACAAGGTCTACTGTGTTCCCAATTGACACAAGGACAACGTTGATGCCATACTCAAACATGTGCCTTGAACAAAACGGGAAAAGAGAGGGTTTTTTTGGCCACCCCTGAATATAGCTGGTGGTAGATTGAATTGATTCACATTACTTTGTCTAACATTTTGCTGTCTAACATACTGAATAACTACAATTCTGTATTTCTGGTTTATTCCAAATTGTACCAAAAACTTACAGGAATTATTATTATTATTATTATTTTTTTTTTTTTTTAAACTGAACCTCAGTTTTTACTGATTTATACCCAATTTTTAGTATACCATTTGATCTTAAACCAGGAGTTTGAAATGTGTTAATCAGAGTATTCTGCCTTTTATTGAAATTGGGAACCATTCAGTGCTTGAAAACTGTAAAAGGGTATTTCAGCTGAGTGTGTATGCTCCATTCCAAAGATGCCCTTTTGCTGTGGTCAGAAAAGGCATGACTACTTATTGCACGGACAAAATGTAAGCAATCAGGTCAGACTCGCAACATTGGCAAACATGTAAAAAAAAAAAAAAAAAAACAGCTTCCACAATTTAGCAATGACTGGAAGTCTGGGTTGTGAATTTTTTTCTAAAAAATACCTTGTTTCAAAACTTTGATATGCTATGCTTGCTTTATATCAAAATAACACTAAGTTTTATTTTTGTCTCACAAGAAATGTTGCAAATTGCACATGGTAATTGTTTGCACTTGAAGTGTTCAGAACAAGATAATGTGTATGAAATATTAAAGTTATCTTATTCAGATTTTCTTTCAGTCCTTACATCCGGTGACTTCTTAAAAATGTTTAGCACCCTATGGCATTGACAGAGCTTTCAAAAACACGTCAACTCTCAGTACTCTTTGAAATTTTTGCCCTAGAGAATGTAAGAAAACTGTATTTGCTGTATCTGCTAAGAGTATTTTTTCCCAGGGGGACTTTGGAATACTGAATGTACTGAGAGTTTAGGCGTGATCCTTAGAGCCCTATGTAGGCCTATGGCAAGCTGGCCTGAGCAGTGACGTCAGACTGGAAACAAACACACAGCACTGCGAGTGAAAGGAAGGGATGAAAGAAATCGACAGCAAAAGCTGTGGCACATTTATTCAATAAAACAGAAAATAACAGTTTGAACAAGATAAAAACACATAACAATGGCACAGTAGCCAAAACAAACAAACAAAACGAAACAGACACTAACAAACGTGCTGAACGCTAAACAAACAAGTATTGTGCTGATCTTATTCAACACATATAGCAACTGTAATTGTATTATTATTTTAAAGCTTACTCCCGACTTTCTCTCCACACTGAACACCCAACCACAAGTGGGTGAAACATGCCTCTTATGCAGCTGTACTGGGATGTGATTGCTAATTAATCACTCAGTTGGAATCTCAGTACAGCTGCATGTGAACTAATTGTGCTCCCTGTGCTTCCATATTACTACCCACTTTACTCTGCATGTGGAGTGATTGTGCAATCCCTGTGCCTAAATACAAATCTACATTTTAACACACTTGTGCTACACAGACCCATTTATATCACATGAACCAATACCTATACACCAACATGAACACACCACACGCAGCATAACACAAAAATACACACAAGGGCGGAGCACGCTGCCACAAGGCCACAGATGTGCTTTAACCTTCTGAGTTTAAAAAAAAAAAAAAAAAAAAAAATCACCAGAATGTGACGACCATGACAGAAAATTATAGGAAGTGAATCTAAACAGCAATACGAATACATTAGTTAAGCCTTTGAATTCAAAAGGCTAGTTTCCTAGATCCTGATGAAAAACATCTTAGACTAGCTTACCTAAGTTAACACTGGGTAGTAGAAGACTAATATCAACTGGAGGCTGTGAAACCAGCCGTAAAAGTATAAACAGAATAATTACAACCTATGAAAATGTTACTGCAATGCCTACAGCTCAGAAAGTTCAGCCAACTAAAACCTAGTAGCTTTAAATTCTATTGCATGCATAATTTAATGACACAGAGCAGACCAGTAAAAGGGAACATTGTTTTCCGTGTAACTTTGCCAAAAAAATTATTCTGCCTTTAAACTACAGAGCAGCACTGTAGTGTCTCTGTGTGTGTGGCTCATTTACCACACCATGGTCACATTCCAGTCACAGATAAAGCAACAGAGACGGTATAAGAAGTACAGCTGTGTAGACTGTTGACTTTACAGTATGTAACTAAACAATGTTAAATTTAGAAACAGGATTTTTTTTTAAATAAATAAACTGAGAAAGCGTTCTGCAGTTGCCTCGAATTCCAATGGTTCTCTTAGTTAGGGCAATCATATTTTTGTTTATTTTAATTTGTGAATCTTGATTCAAACAGCCTTTCAAAAAATGACAACCTTAATGGGTATATAGTACAAGGACAACAAGCATTTATAAACAAAATAAAAGCCACTGGAGCCACCAACAGTCTTTAGCACTCCTTAGTTCATTAAATGGCAAGAAGTCCTAGCAGAGAGCAATTCCTGCATGCTCTGGGTGAGGAGCATTGTGTGGGGTAGGCCTGGAGCTGTGTCCACAGTTAAAAATATTTGCATGTACTGTAGATAGACAGTAAACTCCTCTCTGGTCACCAAATCCCTCACCACCTACTTCCAAAAATTTTAATACAAGAACAAACCATGGAACTGTCTTGTCAGCAAATCCCAAGTAAACAAGTTTTATGGCTTGACTCGAGTGTAAAATATTGGTATATATTTAAGTGCAACTACAGGGTGCATTGAATGTACACGGACAGAACAGTTCTTTGAGCAGATAAAATCTGAGACAGCATTAAGGTTTTAATACGAGCAAGGGAGACAGTTGTCTCCAAGTACACAAGGATGTGTTCTCTAGTAACAGCTGTTATATGATAGGGCTTTGGTTTTTCCTAGTCATACAGACTTAAATTCAATAGCAGAAAGAATCCCCATCATATCATCCACATTTACTGTGTGATCCTGGCAAGTTTATTACTATTTAAAAGACTGGTATTCATAGCAAACATTATTTTAATTCATCAAAACAAACTTTAAAAATAATACAGATGAGTTAAAGTTTTGAGAATAAGGCACTTATTGTCACTTTCCTGCATCCCCACAAAACTTAAATCCATGTAATAAAAGAGAGACCATATCTGACCTTTTGTGCAACAGGATCTCAATAAACCCAGACATGAACTTTGGTTCTGGTATGTAGCTGCTGTTACTAATTTATCTGTCTGTGTGGCAAAGCGCCCTGCCCCTGTGCTATTTATTTGTGTTTTATGTTGTATGTAGTGTGTTAATGTTGGTGCATATTCATTGGTACATGGGATATAAATCGGTCTGTGTAACACGATTGATTTGAAATGTATATTTCTATTTAGGCACAAGGATTGCACAGCACTTTACGTGCAGGTAAAATGTAATAACATGTGAGCACGGGGAATTGCACTTTATTAATTCATGTGCAGTTGTACCGAGACTCCAATTGAATGATTGATTAACAATCGAGTCTTGGTACAGCTGCATAAAAGCAGCATGTTTTCACTCTCGGGGTTGTGTTCAGGGCGAAGGACTGGGTGTGAAGAAGAATTAAAATAGTAAGTTTAGTATTCATCCCTGTGTGTCAGTGTCTCGAGGAGAGGAACAGGAGCTGCCTTTCCCTCCACCAGAAGGAGGTCCAGGACATGATGCTGGCATTCCTCAGAAGCCACTGCATAGTCTGCTGAGTGGAGCCCGGCCACGAAGGAGGCTAGCACCGCTGCAGCCACTGCCACAGTGGCCAACCACAGCACCACAACTGGTCCTGACTCTGTCATTGCTCGGGGATGCCTGCTGCTCCGCATCACCCGGGATCCACCGGTTGCAGGGTACGAGCGTAAGGTGGAGCTCCAGCTGCCGCCCCTATGGCCAGGGGCTCCCCTCCCAAGTTCGCCTCCTGAGGGTCTGCTGCTGCGTTCGCCTGGGATTGCTGGCTCTGCTTCGCCTGGGGTCACCATCAGCTCTGCTTGACCACAGGGGTCAGTGTGGCCAGAGCCCCACAAGAAGGAGCTGCTGGCTATGAAGAAGGATGGAGAGGTCAGGAGGCCACCTTCCCCTGCAGCAATTTCCCTGCTGGATAAAGTGAGGTAGGAGCCCCAGAAGAGGGACCAGCTAGAAACAAAGAAGGGGTGGGTGAAGGACCTCCAACCATGGCCACACCCTTATGGACTTATTGTTGCCTCTGTTCTTGAACTGGTACTGTGACCGGAACTTTGAGACTGAGGGGGGAGGTGGCCATTGAGGCCAGGTGTGAGGTATGTGGCAAAGTGCCCTGCCCCTGTGCTATTTATTTGTGTTTTATGTTGTATGTAGTGTGTTAATGTTGGTGTATATTCATTGGTACATGGGATATAAATGGGTCTATGTAACACGAGTGATTTGAAATGTATATTTGTATTTAGGCTCGAGGATTGCACAGCACTTCACGTGCAGGTAAAATGTAATAATATGTGAGCACGGGAAATTGCACTAACTTAATTCACGTGCAGTTGTACCGAGACTCCAATTGAATGATTGATTAGCAATCGAGTCTCGGTACAGCTGCATAAAAGCAGCATGTTTTCACTCACTCGGGGTTGTGTTTTTCAGGGTGAAGGAACGGGTGTGGAGAAGGAGAATTAAAATACAGTAAGCCCTCGCCAACCGTGGAGGTTACGTTCTTAAAAACCCTTGTGGTTGGCAAAACCATGGTTGGTAAATTCTAGAGCTTATGGGAAATAAGGGGTTAGGTTCTCCATGGCCGCGGTTACACTTATCAAAGCCTATCCAAGTTGCATTTTCCTTCACTAAATAAATGAAAAACACATAAACATAACATTAAAACAATTCAAACACTATAACATAATAATTAGTAATGTTTTATTTACCTTGAATCCTTAGAGTTCAAGGCCAAGGTGTTGTTGACTGGTGACAATTACTCCAAGTTAACACGGAGCAACGAGACCTCATGCACATACCACTATGACTAGTACACAAGACAAAGTGAGAGATACTGCTGGTGGGAGGATATACTGGCGAGATAGGAGAGTGCAAGATACAGAAGCAAATGCGGATGCATCATATGTTTCCATGCAAAACCGTGTATACACAAATCTATATGCTGCGGTTGGCAAATTGGTGTACAAAAGGAAAACTGAATTCCGTGGTTGGCAAATATGCGGTTGGTGAGGTATTACTGTAGTAAGTTTAGTATTCGTCCTTGTGTGTCAGTGTCTCGTTTAGTGATAGTACGTTTTGTTTGTCTATTTATTTTGTCTACCAGTGCTGTGTCCTGTGTTTTGTTTGTCTTTCAAACCTTTTATTGTCTGTCTGTTTCATTATTAAACTGAGCATCAGCGCCTTCACCATTTCAAAACCTGCATTCTGTGTCGTTTCCTGTTTCTGGTCTGATGTCGCCCACTACAGTCTATTAGACACCATTTTTGAGTGCTTGTGTGGCTATGTAAACCTGACAATTGATCTGTTAGTATGAATGATTTCAGCATGTTTGAAAAATATTTCACTCACAAATCTAGTCCTCCAGCAGGTTCCCACAGAGCACAAGTTTAATATATATATATATATATATATATATATATATATATATATATATATATATATATATATATTTTTTTTTTTTTTTTTATAAGTATACACAGTTGCTGCAAATTTCTAAAACTAGTCAATGCCTTGCAATGTTATTTGATTAATGTTAACACAACAATGACAACTATGCAACAGAGTAACGTCAAGGTTGCTGAACAAGCGACACTAAATGGAACAATAACTTAATCTTTTCTTTTTTCAAGTGGGTGAGCAAGTAACAGAAGGTGTCTGGGTGAAACTAAATCGAGGGGCTGAACACATCATCCACTTTTGTATTGCATGTAATGCAAAGTAAATAGAAATAGCATGAACCACAGCTATGACTCATTGCAAAACTATTAATACAATGTGTTTATGCTTTTTCTATGCCGTGAAGCAGGTGGTGAAGAAAATGTAAAAATCTGGTGATTTCTCAAGACCATGAAAAAGAAAAACAACTTCATACAAAAAGGTAAGGGAAAAAAAAACTACCATGTAAATGGTATTCATAGCTATCTTTTACATTTTAAAATTCTGTCTACATATGGAATACTAGAGCAGTTACTGTGTGTGAAGACAAACTAAACAAGTGACATGCATATTCAAGTTATGTTTTTTTATTTATTTTATTTTCTCTATGCTGTTAATTAAGGTGTGGCCTATACATTCAAACATCAGGTAGTATTTGGTTGTTCTAGAACTGTGGCAACACAATGCACAGTAATGTACTGTAGCTGCTCATTGGCGCAGCCCAGCTCAGCAATGTGCTCTGTGTTTCTACGTCAAGTTCAGAAATCCCAACAAATACATTACACAATATTTAAATGCATGCGTATCATACATAAGTTTATTAACAGAGTTCTCTCTTTACCTTTCTTTTTTTCTTTCTTTGACGGGGTCTTCACAGGGGCCACATCGGTCTGGTTGGTTATGTTTGTCTCTACCTCAGATGACATGATTGGAGGCCAGCCTCACAAACTCTACAGAAATGTCTAAATGGAAAGCACCTCCTATAGTTAGGTTTAAAGCAGCAACTCTCAGCAGTGACACATACTCAGCGCAGCCTGTGGAGAGAAAAGAGGCACAGTTATGTGTGCAGGCATTTCACATTGAATAATCCCCTAGAAAAACATTGATGTGTATCAGACTAATCTTACAGAACTGGAATCCTACCAAAAGGTCAATAAAATGTCATTAGGTACCAGTTGTAAGCATCTGAGGTTATTTCTTACACACCTGCTTTGATACAAGGATCTCCTTTAAAGGTGACCAAGGTTCAAGTGGACAGAACAAATGCTGGACAAAATCTTACTGCAGCTAAAATTAGGTAAAGGGTTTTGGCTTATGTTCGAGTTCAACAACAACTATAAAAAGAGGCAGGCTAATACAAATATAGGTTAGGCCAACAAATTGATAACAAAATTTTTTTTTTATAACATCACATATTACAAAGTTGAGTATATAGGTACAGGTAATCCAAAAGTTTGCTTTGTTGTGGCAAAACCCTAGGATTTGCCATTTTTTTTCAGTTTTTTTTTTTTAAACTTAGCTGCAGTTATCTTCTCTCACACTGTATGCTTTACTGCTGGAACAATTCAGAGCAGTTGTTTCCAATAAGAGCTGCATTCTTGGAATTCAAGTAAACGTATTACCAAAAATGAACAAAATAATTTTGTATGGTAAGAAAGACGAAGATGAAGAAGAATGGAAGACAAACAACCTAACAAATGTGTAGGATACAGAAATCAAGGGAGCCGTCTAAAGACAACTGTTTGTTGCCTACTCAGGGAAGTTATTTGTTTGCTGTAAATACTGTATGGGATATATACCTACTGAATACCCAGCAAGAGGCCAGAAAATACTTACTCTGATCCCCAACTGGTCGCTGGTCACTGGCAGTTGCAGAAACCTTCAGTAGAGAAGGTACTTAAATGTAGGTCTAGCTTGCAATGCCGATTTAAACATTTAATTTTAGCCGTACGAGTATACAAGTAAATTACCTCATTAACATAACATCCTTCAACTTGTCAAGCGTGTAATTGGGGGAAAAAAACACCTACATTAAGGGACTTTATTATTAGAAACTGTTTTATTAGGAAAAAGCAGAGCGTAAAGAGCAACAGCTGTTACTCTCTTATGGAAACAGCTTTGGGTAAGTCAAAAAATAATTCTAATATAGAGAATAGCAGCAAGTCCTACAGTATCTAATGCAGTCATGTGAGTGCTACACCCTGACTGGCTTTTACACACCAACGCAAGCTGCCACTGTACAGCTCAAGCTGCAATTAAATCTTCAAAAAAATAAATAAATAAAATAAAAGCAAAACACTGGACCATATCAGATGCACAGCTTTACAACAATAAACCCTAAAGCAATGCTTTCTTTACCCCAGCATGTTTGTTAAGTCAACAGCGATTAATTTCCCACTTGCTCGGATAGAATTTTGTCACCAAGCAACACAAAATACAGTGCGTTCCATTATCCCCACTAAAAAGGGGTAGTTTAAATAATGCATTCTGTAGCCTTCAAGAGAAACTGTTTAAGACAACTCCGATATTGCAGTCTTTACCAGACATTAACAATCACATGCTTTATAGAACACACTTTACAGTTTATATGATGTTGATTCTTCAACACTGGCAGTATCAACCAAGAAAATCCTTAATCCAATCTAAAAATAAAATGGTTATAATTAAGCCTCAGGGCACTGAATGTCAGTTTGCTCTACACAGGTACAGTTTACCCTCAGCATTCCATTTGGATTTTAAACTTACCACCAAGGAGTCTTCCAGCTGCTCCAGTTCTGTAGTGACTGAGGGAAAGAGTTAGTCTTCAGAGCAAAGGTAGGGATGTGTTCAAAGGTTGAGCTAGTAAAAAAAGTTAATAATTCTGTCCCTATGCTGCTGAGCATCTTAATTTCAAGAGAAAATCCTGTGACAACCTTATAAATGAGACAGATGTGCTTCAGAATATCAGTGTCACCCCAAACATTAATAGGCCGGCATTTATAAATCAATAATTATTAACAAGCTATTTAACTTCCTGTCCTTCCCACAGTATTATTTAAGGAGTAAGTTTATATTTCACAAACAACTATAAACAGTCACTAGGACAAATATTCAAACAATTGCCAGAGTTTTGTGAAGAAAAGAAAACATTGCAATAAAAATGTTGATGTTTGCAAGCAAGCGACAGGTTGGAATGCTCATTTAAAACTCTTACCAACAACATAAGTTGTAACTTTTGAGATTGAAAGAAAAAAAAAAAAAAAAAAGGAGGGCAAAACTAACACTGGAACAACACTTTGAAAAACAACCTTAAGTTATATCTGTCATATTCCAGCTGCTTATTCAACTTCATTGATTCTATAATTCATTTTCTTTTGCTTGGTGTGTAAATAGGTTCCCTGGTCAGTCCAATGTACACTTCGAAGTTATAAACTTCAATTTACACACTCCTGTTCCACCAGCAATGTGTACTGTGGTTGTGTCCAATAACTAATGAACCACGAACTGTATATATCAATCATGATGTGTTTTAGAGGACATGGTGGGAGACTCACCTAAATTAGTGATAGATTAAGGGGGGATCATTGAAGCAGGGCATGCCTAATGTGTGTTCTGCCAGTGTCACAATTGGTTAAAAGTTAAAATTTACTTTCAAATGACAAACTATCCAAAAGAGTGAGCAAAGAGAAAGTACTACTGTCAGCTTTTCTTTGGAGTTAATTAAGAGCAAGCATTTGTTTGTTTTTTAGTTCTTAAAAACACAAGGAATTAGTCCTTCAATGTTATTATTTTCTAAGAGACCATAACAAGTGGCAAAACTACTAGTTCATTTTCTAGTATATGTAAAATTATGTCTGTATCTTAACTATATTTGATAAAACTAAATACAGTAGATAAATCACCTCAATTGCCTCCAAATGTTTAAAATTCAATTCACTGAACCATTGACAAGGGCATTCGGGTATACTATCCAAAAATCCATTCTGATATGTACATGCAATATAGAATGATTATATTATATAGTTGTTTTTTTTATTAATGAAATACATATAACAAACTCCAGTCTAACTCCTATTTGTTCATCTATAACTATACTGTTTGCCATGGAGTCACGCTAAACAGAAATAAATGATTTGGCAACTGTTTTGAATAAGAGACACTGATAAAGACTTCTAGTCAAAGAATTTACCTAAACCGAAGTTCTAAAATCTCCAGTCTAATATTGGAACAAGGTGAGATCAAGCTGTACAGACTGGTTTCATGGGACAGATGGATACATGTCACTAGGTATTGTAATGCACTTAACATATGATGAGTTGTTAATGTACAGCAGATACTTTAAAGATTAATAGACTTTAAACTAAATAAAGAAATACATTTATGGCCTTTTCTTATAACAAATGGCCAAGTATAACCTGACTTGGACAAGCGTTTCTGAAGATATTCTGTAACCTTCCCATCCCAACCAATCATAAGCCAATCATGCAAAAGTAGATCACCATGGGTTATAGCAACTGAGGCAAAGCAGTGGTAAAGAATATAACAAGTGTAGAAAACCTGTTAAGCTTGCCACTTTCAGGGACCTTTTCACAGTCTTCTGGTGTAAAAGAAGTAACCACACAACTGATAAGGTGTAAACAGGACAGTGCCTGTGTATTTATTTACATGCAAAACAAAGTAAACAAACAAACAAACAGCCTAACTCCTCCAAGAAGTGCTTGCTAAAGTTTTACC